>NC_068427.1:9597354-9600048 GCF_023373465.1 Oncorhynchus keta
AATATTCTAAGACAAATATGCTTGTCTGTATTTTTTTCCCAAGGTTTTTTCCCAGGTTCTTCTCAAATTACTGCATTTGATTTGTTATTTTTATTGCTTTCAATTATTTAACCTTGTTTTATTTAGCCAAGTCAGATAATAACACATTCTTATTTACAATGTTATGTATTGCTCATCATTGTTGTCGGCTGTTGTTTACTTATTTATTCGTTGTCTCATCACATTATTATACAAAAACAGAAACGTAGCTAATACACCAGTATTTATTGTTTCAGTGATCTTTTAGTGGTATGGGGATCCAGTATTGCGTCGCTGATCGCATTGATTGACAGATTATCCCTGAAGTTGTTTTATTACGTAAAAGTTCATTCACATTATGACGTTGGCTGAGTTACCGTATAAAATGCGATAGCTTATCTCCTTGGTAATCACTTGGTAAAGTTTTACATGATGGGAACATAGGCTCCAGCCATAGACTTTAACCATGGAGGATAATAAGGTAAGCCTACCAATTGCTAACAGAGAAGCCCTATATGCAAGTGGTGCAGGAACATCTGTACCGTCTTTTTAAAAAATGCTGCGGCAGGAACCACAGGGTATACAGGACATATCGATAGGGGTGCGTAAAGTAGTGGCAGCTGGGTGGCGGTGTGGGCTAACGTTAATGTGCCGCTAATATTATAATTTTTAATATTGTAAAAAAAAAAGTGTGCATTATAATAACCTATGGGACTTGTTATACATAAAATATGATCCTTGCAAAGATAACAGCCGTAGGCGAGTTTTTACCTGAATTGTAATAATAATAGGTGACTCCATAACGTTTCTAGCTCCAACAGTGCAGTAATATCTAACAATACACACAATCTAAAGTAAAGGAATGGAATTAATAATATATACATATTTGGATGAGCAATGTCAGAGAAGCATAGACTAAGATACAGTAGAATGGGAAGGATACAGTAAATACATAAGAGATGAGTAATGCATAATATGTAATGAAACAGGCAGGGAGGGAGCAGGTCTCAAACCCTCAACCTTCTAGCCCGAAGTTATCGACTGTGCCCCAAAAGCATGCTCAAGTGGCAGAGTCGATATCTGCGCTTATAAACCCAGGGTCGTTACAATATGTAAACATGTAAATATGTAAACAACATGAATAGTGTTCCATTGTTAAAGTGGCCAGTGATTTCAAGTCTCTGTATATAGGGCAGCAGCCTCTAAGGCGCCAGTGATGGCAATTTAACAGTCTGATGGCCATGAGACAGAAGCTGTTTTTCCGTCTCTCTTCTGGATGATAGCGGGGTGAACAGGCAGTGTGCTCGGGTGGTTGTTGCCCTTGATGATCTGTTTGGCTTTCCTGTGACATCGGGTGCTGTAGGTGTCCTGGAGTGCAGGTAGCTTGCCCCCGGTGATGCGTTGGTTGGGCTGATTTACTAGGCTGTCCTCACAACCCTCTGTTGTGCCATGCAATCGTGGGCAATGCTTTTACCACACCAAGCAGTGATGCAGCCAGTCAATATGCTCCTAATTGTACAGCTGTAAAACTTTTTGAGGATTTGAGGACCCATGCCTAGGGCTGTGGCAGTCATGAAATTTTGTCATCTGGTGATTGTCAAGCAAATAACTGCTGGTCTCACAGTAACTGACCGTTAATTAACACAAACACATTTAGTATCTCCTTGCTTCCACTCATAGCCTACAAACCACTGATGCAGACCTTTGGAACATCTACATATTAAAACATCTAATAAATCCATGTAACATAGCCTACACCATCACAATAAATCCAGTCTAAATGTAGTCTATTTCAGAAGAACAGAATAACATACTCTGACTTGTCCTTATGTTAGACCCTGATCTGGCTATGCCATATGGCTACACTAGTTAATTTAGCAGACAAGATTTGGTTAGAATTCCATGGCATTATTTTATAGTATTTTATAGTATGAATATAGCTGAATAAAATTAAATGTTTTCTCCAAACGATTTGAGGGAGTGAGCGAGCACATGTGGCTATTCTGTGTTTAGCAGTTAACAAAGAAATAGGTACTCCTTTATGCTTAATTTAGAGTTATTTATGTGGTTGTGATACAAACATTGGGCAATCCATTTTGATTTTAAATACATTCTAAGGCTGTATGATGTGACTGAAATGATGATTTGAAAAAGTCACATGAAAGGCATGAGCTCTGCTTTATTTTTTGCTCAGGCTGCACACTATTATTCACAATTTGACAAGCAATTGATAATACCTCAAATCACCCAGCGACATCCCCTTTGTGTGACCATAATGCCCCTTAAAAAAAAAAAATCCATGCTTTTGCAGCCAGTGTCATTGTGTTCTTGAGCTGAATATAATAATTATAATTCCCTTCTCCACCCGAGCCACTGCCTGTTCACCCCGCTATCATCCAGAAGAGAGACGGAAAGCACCTCTCACTCACATGGCTCTCTCAGATAGCTCAATTCTCATTAGCCAATGCCCATCAAGTGATCGGGTCTTTCTCTGAGGCTACAAGTGAAGACAGACACATTGGAGACATACATGATTCCATATGTGTTATTTCATAGTTTGGCGATCTTCACAACTAATCTACAATGTAGAAAATAGTAAAAGAAAGAAAGACCCTTGAATGAGTAGGTGTGTCTAAACTTTTGACTGGTACTGTATACATACATTTGAATACAGGA